>NC_072731.1:137498859-137515020 GCF_026930045.1 Uloborus diversus
CAGAAAGTTAAGTGTAAACTGTAGCATTGCTTGCATAAACTGTGGGGATTAAATAAAAACTGACCTTATCGGTTAATCACCAAACAACACCGCATTAATTGTTCTCAAGAAAAAAGATTGTGAGATATAAGACGAAAGCTGTAAAAACGGAATACAACATAAACCGAAAAAAGGACAGTGTACCAATTTTTATAACTAAACGTTTATTTTTCACCCTCCTTTTGGGTCTTTGTTTGCTGGACTATGGTGGAAGGGGAAAAAAAAAGAATGAAAAGAACACCTGCACATATTTTTGTAGAAAGAAAGCATGAATAGGGGTATTGTCATAGAGGGGAACGTTAGTAGCGAAGCAATTGCATTAAAAAATATATTAGAATTAATGATTTGATTACGCAACTTAAATCATCAACATCTTCATTTTCTAAAGTTACAAATATCATTACTGGATCATCTTTACATTAAAACTATTATGCATTTGTTTTTCTTACTTCATACTGTACGTACCTTACTGGTTTATTTTATATCTTTCTTTCCCATTGATCATTGATTTTGTGCAGCGTAGCAGTATTTTATGTTGAATAAAACGCTTTTTTATTTAAAATATAAATAAAAATTCAGTTTTTACTTCCTTTTACGAAGTAAAGGAAGTATTTATGTAAGAAACAGTAATGTATAGTAGTTGAGAAATGGTTTTTAACAGTTTGAGTGGTGTTTACAAGTGTATAAAACAACTGAATATGTTTATAAAAGTTTTTACACAGACCCTTTTCTACAGCGCGAAATTTCGACTTACGCGAGAGGCCTTGGAACGCATCCCTCGAGTAAGTCAGAACTCGACTGTAGTCCATAACGTGTTAATAAATTGCTGTATTAGATTTGGCAATACTATATGTTAAAATCTAAAGCTCTGGAAGGGGTGGACTCCCTTTCATGAGACCTTTATAAAAGGACTAGCAATACCCGCATGGCGATGCCTGTGCTAAGAAGTTAAAGGAAGTTCGTTTAATTTAAAAAAAAAAAAAAAAACCCACCCTCCCGCCCCCCTTTTGATGTGAAATGATCATTTTTCTTCAACTAAAACGCGTAAACACCTTTTCAAAAGACCTATTAAAGTCTCTTTGGAATTTAAAACTGTTCGCCGAAACACATAAAAATATTAACAGCAGCTTTAGAAATCAAAATAATCCTTCAACTACATTAGATCATCGCTTAACGCGCCAAGCAACCACGCGTACCTTAACCATGCGCTTTAACGAGTGAAGCGGTCCCCCCCCCCCCCCTGCAATTTAAAGTGTTTCGCCACACAATCAATGCTATAATAAAAACGTTATAAAGAACAATCACAATTGAATAATCCAACAAATCAAATAATTTACTTAGATAAGTAACTATCTTCAACTATAAGAACAAAAACAAACATTGAAGAAATAAAGAAAAGCAAAACATAATAGAAAAAGCCTACAAAATCGAATTATGTACCTGAACATCGAAAAAAAAAGCATTCAAAAATATGTTCGATGATCACAACAGCGTAGCATAGGCATGGTTTTTCGCAGTTATCGACATTGTCGGCCAGCGCCCTCTCGAAGAGTTAACTTACCCCGCCAACTATTAGGAATTCATAGAAATTACAAACATTTCGGTCAATCTGATTTGAAAACATAGCCTATAACCTTCCTTCATAAATGGACTTTTCAACACAAAAAGAATTTTTCAATTCGAAGCAGTAGTTCCTGAGATTACAAACACTTCAGCTTTATAACATTAGTATAGGTATAAATTTTCCCGTTTTCATAACATTTTCTATTGCTGCTGCACTCCTATAAGTCATAGCGTGATGTTATATAGTCTATAGCCTTCCCCAATTAATGGCCTATTCAACAAAAAAAAAAAAAAAAAATTCAATTCGAACCAGTAGTTCTTGAGAGATTAGCACGTTCAAACAAAGAAACTCTTCAGCTTTATAAGTTAATTTATAATTAATAAGAAAAATAAGACAATGAAACGTTTATATATATATATATATATATATATATATATATATATATATATATATATATATATATATATATATATATATATATATATATATATATATATATATATATATATATATATATATATATATATATTACAAAACATTTTTTGCATCGTTTATTATTTTCTCAGAAAAGTGCCCCCGAGATTTGCCTCATGGCTGACTCGAACCCACGCCCATTGGATCGTTAAGCCCGCACGTACAGTTCGAGTCACCGTGGTTACGCATACTCTGCGCTCCAAGCATTTCATATTATAATATAAAATTTTCCGTTTTCATAACATTTTTTATTGCTGCTCCACTCGTATTAGTCATAGTGTGATGTTATATAGCTTATATAGCCTTTCTCAATGAAAGGACTATTCGACTAAAAGAATTTTTCAATTCGAACCAGTAGTTCCTGATATTAGCGCGTTCAAACAAACAGACTCTACTGCTTTATATTATTAGTATAGATATAGATACATTTTTAGTATAGATAATATCACCTATAATCAGTGGCGGATCCAGCCGATTGTTTTGGGAGGGGCCATCCGAAATTTTTGAACAAACTCCCCAGGGCCGAATTTAGCTCCATGCCAAATGATGGCGTTTCACATTCTGAGGCGCCCCGATGAAATGATCACAGTGATCTCCCAAGAACATTTTTATTCGGCAAATTTTGCTGACGATTCGGCAAATACCATAATTGAAAAACATTTGACTTTCATCAGATGCGTGAAAGTAATCGTTAATAAATTACAAGAAAAAATTGTCTCTGTGGAAAATGAAAGAATGCTAATATTTTACTTTCAAGAAATTTACATTCAAAAAATGTGTATTCTAATAGCAAATTTTCCGCCCCTGAAAAGTTTGCCGCCCTAGGCAACTGCCTACTCTGTCTATTAGGAAATTGGGCCCTGATAACTCCCCAGAAATTTTACTAAAATGAAGTTTTAAAAACTTAATTTTCGGGGTATCGAAACATTAGGTGAGGAGGTGGATTTAGAAATCTCCCTCAAAAAAGTTTCAAAATTTAAATTTCCGAGCAATTTTTGAAAATTAGGAAACTAAAAACGCATTTTGTCTATTTTTGATGATGTACGGAGAAAGGTCAGGTTTCGGGCGCTGGCCCCAAAATACTTTTTGAAAATAAAGCTTAGAAACCAAAATATTCTGTTATTATACATTGAGAAGTTAGAAGAGGAGGGGTTCTCTTCTAGCTCTTCAGCTGTCCAGCCTAAAAATACACCTTTAGGTAATGTTTGCTTACATTAAAGGAAGTGTGAAGGTGCTTAGAATCCTTCCTTCCGGGAAATATTTTGCCTTTGAGGCTCCAAAAATTCGATTTTTAACTATATTTATACATATTTTAGAAAGGGATGGAAGATTCGTGAGCTCTTCTAAAAACCTTCTTTTAAAACTATCATCACGATATAAAATAGGGAGAGAGGGGGTCCTATCAAAACTCGTTTGTAATTAAAGTCCCAAAAAAAATCATTTAAGTTCCTTTTAAGCAAGTTAAGTAATAAGGGCTGGATAAGCTAGTTTCAATTGACATTTTTTTCCAAATAAAAGACTTAAAATGCAATTTTTTGCTACATATCAAGGCATTTGTGAAAGGGCATGGGAAAAGGGGTTCTCCTCCTAGTTTCGAAATTAAAGCCATAAAAACGAAAATTTAGGCTCTCCTTGGTCTTGTGAACAATAGGTAAACTCTGAGAACAGAAGCATTTAGAGATGGTCCAAGTATCTGTAGTTAGAATCAAGAAATGATGTAAAAGATGAAGAAAAATTTTGGAAATAAAAGTTTTGTTTTGAGGATAGGAATATAGTTTATCTCCCAATTAAGACCTATACTTCTTTTTCAGTAAAATACATGTGTTAAATTTTGTTATATATATTCTCATGATATTTTTTTCTTTTTTTTTCCTTAAAAAAATTCTTACAAACACAAGGCTTTGGGAGGGGCCATGGCCCCCATGCCCCCCCTCTAGATCCGCCCCTGCTTATAATGCAAGTTACAGCCATAGATAGACTGAAGTGCAAATTCAAAAGTTATTTGAGCGAAAAGAGGGCTTTTTTTTTTGCGGATTTATTCTTTTACGCTACCCACATACACAAGAGAGTGTAATGAAACTAACATTTACTGTGTTAATTACTTTTTCTAAAGGTTGATTTTTTTTTTTTTTTTTTTGCATGCTTCTGATGGAAAATTTTTGTTCCACACAATTGTGCCGTATTTATATTGTAAAAAACTGTTGTACTTACAGTGATTATAGGCTGTGCAGAAATTGGAAAGAAACACAATTAAAAATCCTACTATTATATTGACTTGAAAACATTTCTTCCGCATCGGAGGATACATTTTCAAAATAATACAACACACCATATCTTCAGATCCCATTTATAATTGCTGCGAAACATACTTTTTGGGGTAGGTGTTAAAACGCTTTTGCATTACCATTGTATAACGTTTTTATGCTATCAGTCAGCTCCGGTGATTTGAGATAATGATAAACAAGATATTAAAAAAAGGAAAATCTATTGTCAAGAGGGTCTACTCTTATTTTTGAGAACTACCTTAATATGTCATTTTATTGTAATGGCTTTTTACAACACGGATTGATAACGTCTGTAGCAGTGGTGGCGAACCTATGATCCGCGGGTCAGGCAATGACCCACGAATGTATTTTGCATGACTCACGCGTTGATTTTTAAATTTATTTTTTATAACAGAACAGCAAACAGACGCTTGAAAGTATGAAAAGTTAAAATGTTATAATTGGTTATAAAAGTGAGAGTAAAAAGTATAAAAATATTTTTGGGAACAAAAAAAAAAAAAAAAACCGACTTCTAGATTGCGATTGAAAATTGCTCTAAAAAGTGAAAAATAACTGTATTCTTTAAACCTAATAGATAATACTTTGAAACATGATTTTTGAAGTTGGCTCAAAAATGAAAAGTAAAATAAAGTGCTATCATACACTTCATTCAAATTTTTCAAAAAAAAAAAAAAAAAAAAAACGCACTCAAAGTTAGGAAAGAAACATTTATACCGTTACACAAAGATGCTGTCAAAAACGAAGGTTTGTATGCAATGTTTGTTCACTTTCACGCAAAAATTACCGAATGGATTTTAATGAAACTTAACAATAATATAGCTTATACATCAGAATAACACATAGGGTAACAGGAAATATCCAACGTTGTTTAGCACAAATTAACCTGTTAATTTGTGCTAAACAACGTTGGATATTTCCTGTTATTCCTCGGCAAAAGGTATTTATTTATTGCTTCTTAACACATAGGGTAGTTTTCGACCAATATCGTGGGAGGAGGGACCCATAGGAGGTGGGGGGGGGGGGGGTTGTTAAATCACAATTTTCATACAAATTCGCGGAAATGGGGAGGGGGGGGTGCTTGCACATGTTAACATTATGTGTCCATCGAAAGCGCTCATTTTTTTGCTTAAGATGGCACCAGTTCGAAATTTCTAAGTTGAATAAAAAACGAGTTATGAGCTTTTTAGTTTCATGTTTGACATATCTCAGCTCCCTGCGTCGATAGCTAGAATTGGATTGTTTCCGAAATTTTAAAAGTTATCACAAATGATGAAATGTCATTTACTGAAGCCATTAGCGCAGAGAGCAATATTTAATTCTCTTCTTTATTCACATGTACTGGCAATAGGGTTTCCAAATCCCGCGCCGAATTCAGTCCTGCGAGATTTCGGGATTGCAAAGAGCCAATCCCGCGGGATCGATTTTATCCTTCTAAACATTTAATTTTTATGTCAAATAAAAAAAAAAAGGCTTTTTAGGAAGGACTGCTTCTGTTATTTGAATTAGTAGTTTTCTCGAATTCCGTAGACAAATTGTAGAGCACTACAAAGTCAGATCCCAATTAAGAGTCAGTTTTTATTAGAGTCAGGTAGGTCATATACATGCAATTTTTGATTTCGCTAAAAATTTTACAGTTGTTTCTTTGAATGATTTTAGAAAACACATATTTTTTCTTTTCTTCCAAAAAATTTTTTTGTGACTCACAAAAATTCTGAAAGTTGGTCCTAACTTAGGGTTTTTCTCAAATCGACATTTTTAAATATTTAATTATCTCTGCGCATTGAGCATCATCAAAAAAAAACTTTGTGATTACAACATGATATTTAGTGCCTCAAATAAAATGTATCGTAAATTTTATGGCTGACCTTCAGTGGACCCTGTCAGGGTTAGCTAAACTGCCGAAGAAAGTGAAAATGTGTCATGTTTGAGGCATCCTGGTTAAATGCACTGAGGTTCAACCATAGTTTGCGAGCATTTTGTGTAATGATACATATAAATTAGTAAATTGGCTCATTAAATGCATAATTAATGCTCACTGCTGCGAAAAAATAGCAGTTTTGTCATCAAAATATGATAAAAAGTGTACTTTTTAGAGGCCTGTATTATGCTCTATACTGTGGAAAGAACAAATTAAGCAAAATATATGAAGTTTTAAAAGTTTTCGTTCAAAAGATCGGACTGCTAATCGGTCGGAGTGGGCTTCGCTCATTGATCGGCTGGATTACAGTGACGTGGTGCCTTGAAGACGTTGGCTGTAAACAATAGAGTTGTGTGATCATTTGTTTACATTTTAAAGCTACTGTTAATGTAATGTATTGTATTTTTTGTTTATTTGGCGAAATATATTTCAAATTGCAAAGAATTGCTTTTCGTTTTTAAAGAGTTTTTAGTCATTTTAGTTGAAGAAAGTGTTTATTTTACATAGGGAGGAAGGGGGGGGGGGGAGGGATGAGTGATTTTTTGCCTTATTCAGAGAACTGTTTTTACCTTTATAATTTTTTTAAACGATATCCTTTCTTCGATTGTGTTAAGTGAACTCCGTCAATTTGTTATGTTGCTTGAAGAATAATTAGAGTTCCAGACGTATTTTTACTTGTATTTATTTAGAAAAGGACAACAACGAAAATAACGAAACTACAGCAACGACCATTTCAAATATAGTGAAAGTACTAATGTGTTGCCACAATGGTAAAGATAAATGTATCATAATTTAATACGCCTCCTTACAATTATCTTTACCAATTATAAACATAACAGAAATCTTAATATATAAAAATCTTCTGTGCGGACGTTTGTCACCATAAGGCTTTTAAACGGCTGGACCGATTTTGATCAAATTTTTTTGTGTGTAATTGAATTGTGGCAAGCATGGTTTTGAAGCGCGATGGATCGAATCGGAAACTTTTTGTTAATTAATTAATTAATTTAAACATTGGATGGTTATATCACCCAAATGATTAATGTTTATTTTAACCTATTGTTGAGCGAGAACTGAAATAAATATTTAACTCGCTGCCAAAAGACAATAAGAAAGCCATCTCTGCTTTTTGTAAAAAAATTTCCTACTGTGACATGTCAATTGAGAATAGATATAATTTAGAGAGAGAGAGTGAAGTCTTCATTTCTCTTGAAATCAATGCTAATCGGTCGGAGTTAGCTTGATCATTTGTTTACATTTTAAAGCTACTGTTAATGTAATTTATTGTATTTTTTGCTTATGTGGCGAAATATTTCAAATTACAAAGTATTGCTTTTCGTTGTTAAAGAGTGTTTTGTCATTGTACTGGAAGAGTGTTTATTTTGCATCGGGAGGGAGGGGGATGAGTGATTTTTGCTTATACAGAGTATTGTTTTTACTTTTATCATTTTTTAAACGCTATCCTTTCGATTGTTTTATTCTTTTTCATATGGGGGTTGATGCAGCGGGATTTCCCGCTTGTTCTAGATGGGTAGTTAGTTTTTTACGCTTAATATCTGAGGACGCTTTTTATCCTTTGAGTACGTCTGACTTCATTCGAATGGCGCGCCCGCCGCAGGCGGGCGTCATTGATGGTAGAGCTTAATGGCTCTTTTGATCAGTCTCAGTTAAAAAACTTAAGATTTAAGCAATATAGTAAGCTAGACCTAATAAATTTTAGGATAATTGTCTACCACACTTATCTTGAAGATCGCGGGTTAGGCCCACGTCTCTAAAGAAAACTTTAATCAATGATAAAAATTATTGAGCGGCAAGGGAGGGAAAGAGTGACAATAATTATTCATTAGAAAATTCGCAAAGATTTGAAATGGAACTTCAGCTGAAACAAGCAATTTCCACCTTAAGTGTTGCGGAATAGTAGAGCGGCGCGCTCATTGGACGGTCAGAAATTCACCGCAGTAAGCCACGCCTATTCAACAGACTGTAATGGCGGGAAAACCTAATTCGGTAGTATCGGATAAAGAGAGAAAAAGAACTGGTAGCTAGCAGAGTCAAAATTTGAATCCGCTAACCACGCAATTCAAGCAGAAGATTTTGAAGGGTAATTGTTAACTTATCGATAACTGTGTTATTTGCTTTAGGAGAAACAGGGGGGACCTGTTGAGATTCATTAACAGCATTAGCAATTTCCGGCGAGGGGCCCAAGAAGTTGCAAGTTTCAGTTTTATTTCTCCGATTCAGGGAGACTATAAGATTTTGTCGTTTTGGACAACTTCTAAAATTTGCAAGATGTTCACCCTTGCAGTGAAAACATGAGGTTGGTAAGTTTGAAGGTTTTCTGCAATCTTTAGTTTTGTGCTGACCTGCATACACCACAAGGCAAACAGGGGGTCGAGCACAACTAAAAGACAATGGCGGACCCAGAATTTTTTCAAGGGAGGGGCGATTGATTTTTATTACACATTTTTTATTATGTATACTGATTTTAAAATATTGATCACAAAAATTTTTGACTTTCATTCCGAAACAGTTCCGGGATATAGTCATACCCCCCCCCCCTTTCTCCCAACATCAATGAAACTCGCTTAAATTTGTGTTTTTTGAACTTCATTTTCGAAAAATTACTGGTGAAGTGTCCCTCAAGGGAGGGGCGATCGCCCCCATCGCCCCTCCCTTGTATCCGCCCCTGCTAAAAGAGGAGTGGAAGAATTCTTGGCAGTTCCAACACTGCATAATGTCTTTTCTTCTAAGAGATTCGAGGGTTATGTCAAAAGTCACGACTTCAGATAATACAATCTATTCTGCAAAGGTAGATGACTTAGTTACACAATTTTGTTTTTTCGACTTTTTTGTTTTAGTCGACTTCCTATCAGTTACATCTCCCAGTTTTCTTTTGAACACTCATTTCACATATACAGTGCCTTTATCTTCAGGTTTACTCACTAGTGTCCAAGAATTATATTTGACAAAACTGTTCAGATCTATGTCCTTTTCTTCTTTCCGTCAAATAGCCTCATTGAATTTTATCGCCTCCTCGAAGTTATCTGAAATCGTAGCATCACAAAAATTCGCATCAACACAATAATATCCGAATTCTTCATCGAATCGAACTGTTGGTTTGACTTCCCTTTTCGGTCTCATTTGACTTTTAATTTCATCATCATTTTTTGCATTGTCTTTGAAACTCTCTTTATTACTTTGCCCATTTGACACTTCTTCAGATAGTGTCCTATCATTTGTATCGTAACTGTCATCTTCATCACCACAGTTTACACACATAATATCTTCTTCAATAATGTCAACATGCCTGGCAACTATTATTCTATTATTGACCAAAACTCTGTATCCAACTTCCGTATATCCAATAGGGCTCGACCGATGGCATTTTTTGGCCGATGGGCCGATTGTTCAAAGATGGCCGATGGCCGATTGTTTTCCTCCAAATGGCCGATTGCCGATGCCGTTGGCCGATGGCAAAAAAAAAAAAAAAAAAAAAAATCTAACGGAAATAAATTGATAAGATTGTCAGGGATTTAAATCATCATTTATTCATTTCGGTTTACTTCCTTTCTACGAATAAGGACTTACAATAGGGAAAAAAAAAAAATCTACCTAATTTCTATTTTACGATCACCCAATTTAAACTTCACAAATTTTTCGGCTGATACTGTACACGCATATGTACCTAAGAACATATAGATGACCAAAATATCCATTTTGAACACGTCCTCTGTTAATTATCGCAAGTTCTCTTGTGATGTTTTCATACGTGTAAACTTGCGTCACTCAGAAACGTTATGAAATAGTAAGTTGAAAATTCATACGTACGTAGTATAATCTAAAAGTTCGAGGACAAGCAGTATAAAACCTTACCCTGAATAGTTCACATTACCGAAGCACAGCTATCTACAAAATAATCACCTTGAACAACTATGCACTTCTGACAACGTTCGTATAGCTTTTAGAAGCACTCCTGGGAGCCATTTTTCGCACCCTCCTGTAATGCCTCTTGCGCTGCTGCTTTAACTTCATCGTGCGGAAGAATACAACTTTCATGTTGAGGATGCACGGTTTGATTGATCAATGCTCTGATATGACAAAAAAAAAAAAAAACATACTGTTTCGTCGGACTTAGCTCCATGTGACTCTTACATGTTCCCAGCAAAAAAACTTTTGCATGGACGCCGCTTTCTTCCGTCAGGAGAAGATAAAGCTGCATCATAGTAGGTTGCGAAAAAGGCTTCCAGGAGAGTTTTCATAAGTTATATGAACACTGGCAGAAGTACTTAGTCCCTCAAGGTGACCCTTTGAAGGTGGATGTGCTTCGGTAATGTGAACTATTCTGGGTAAAGTTTTATACAGCTTGTCCCCGAAACTTTGGATCGCGTACTACGTACAATCTATACAGGATGTAGTTATGCTTCTCTTTTTTGACTGTTGTATGATGATAGATAAAGAACAACAGCCCCCCCCCCCCAAAAAAAAAGAAGAAGAAAAACAAAGAAACTGTTTAGTAACCAAATGATTTGTTTTTTAAATTGAACATATAACTAAGATTTCAGCAATATTGAAATAATGTATGGATTATGTGCACTATACATAGTTAAAAAACTTTAAATTATGTTGTTTAATCATTCAAAAAATTTAAGAATAAAAATATGAAACCGACAACAAATTACGCAATTAAAGTGGAAAGATTGCAAGTAGACATTATTTTTAGCCATGAAATTAAACAAAAAAGGTAACAGATAAATTACAATATTAAATCATAATAGGAACATTTTTATACTTATTTAAAATTTATGAATAAAAAAAATTTGCATTTTTTTCATAAAAGCTATAACAGTGACAAAAATTTTTAAACAGTGACATAAAAAGAAATAGCCATGAAAAGAGTGAGGTTCTTAAAACGTAGATACAATAAACAAACTCGATATTTACTCCAAGTTAATAATAACTGAATACATATACTACTTGATCTGATGTTCGCACACATAATATTGAACAATTTGATTGTTTAAAATCTTTTATGAAGCACTACAAACAAGTTCAAATTAAATTTTTCAATCTTACTACTATTATAATATGCGAAAGTTTGTCTGTATGGATGTATGGATGTTTGTTACTCTTTCACGCAAAAGCTACTGAATGGATTTTGATGAAACTTTACAATAATATAGCTTATGCATCAGAATAACACATAGGGTAGTTTTCGTCCAGTTATGGGGGGCAAAACCCCCTTAGGGGGGCAATAAAACACAATTTTTGTATAAATTCTCTAATATTGGGATGAAAAAATACTTGCACATATTTACATTATATGTCCATCGAAAGCTCTGATTTTTCTGCTGAAGATGGCACCTGTTCGAAATTTCTAAGTAGAATAAAAAACGAGTTATGAGCTTTTTAGATCCATGTTCGAAGGCTTTCCTCAACTCAATACAGTATTTAGTGTATCATCTCAACTCCCTGTCGATAGCGACAATTGTTGTATTGCTGACTTTCTTTGCTTTTCGTGATTGTTCAAGGTTTTTCTCAAGTCAAATCTTGAAGTAAGATTTTTGCACAAGATTGGCAAATAATACATGATTTGGCTGATGATTTTCCATTTAAACGGAACTTTAATGTAATTAATGGTTTTTATTATTATTTATGCTGATTGAACACTTACTCATTATCCAGACAACCAGCAGATCGCCAAAATATTTGCAGAAAGATTTCCGTAGCTGATGCATTTGGCAGTTTTTTCAACGTTGCTGTTTTTGAAGCCGAAGACTACGTCATAATGTTTCTCAGCTTTCACCATGTAAACAAAATATCGCCAATCAAAAAATTTTCAAAAGACTTTTTTTACTGTATTAAATAATCCAGCAACTAAATTAGGCAAATCCATAAACAGCACAAAAACTTCCATTAATTTTCCTTTTTGCACAATTTCAAACAATCACCAAATTTTATTACTTATTTCGGTAACATTTCGGATGAAACTGTTTAGCGCCATTTTATGGTGACCAAAAATATCTCAGCATCTGGCGACGATATCTCTGTAACGAAAATTAATATATCGTTTTACAAAGTAAGGAAAGAATGGGGGAGCATCATCGAAGGTATCCCGAAACGACTTTCGCAAATTCGGTAAAATCGCACCAAGAGCCACAATGATTGAAATTTCCCGAAATAACTAAAGCAAGTATAAGGGGATTACGAGCGCAGCTACTTTTTTTTAATCACTTCGTACTTCATTAGCCATACAGAGAAGGTTTTAGACTCCATGTTAAAAAAAAAAGTATCAACAGATTAATCTTTTTAAACATGAGAAGATTAATTTCATGTTTTTTAAATTTGTGTATATGCTTAAATATAGTGCTTTCGTTTCTAAATCAATACTACTTTGTTCTTTATACTTATTGCTATTTTAGTTTTATGGGTAAGGAAGAAACTCGATTTTTAATCACGTCAAAAAGATGTGTTTTAAATTCTTTCACTTAAAACAGAAAACAAAAGCAAGTAACGATTTTTTCTAATAATTATTACTGACCCAGGCAACGCCGGGTATTTTTGCTAGTTTAATTATAATTTCTCATCACAGTCGTAATTCAACTTGTATTGTTGTTCAGCCGGAAAAAAATTCCGTTGATTTCTTCAAAACGACGAAGTAGTATAATGACTATGCAGAATATTATGCCATCAAGTTTTAAGTCATAATTAAAATAAGTACTGCATTTGTGGATGAAAACAATGTTAAGTTGAAGAAGTATCGCATATTTTAAGTAAATAAAACCAATTATACTTCCAATGTAAAATGAAGGCTACTGCAAAAATGCTACGGTAAACAAAAAACGAGTCTTGCATTGAAATGCCAATTTAGAATTGAAAATTTTCAAAAATAACATTCCATTAATTCTAAAATCAACTTTGCATTCAAAACAGACGCCATTGATGTTTTTCTGCACTTGCGAGGGATTTTCCAGACTTATGACAGCTCATACAGACAGCTCAGACATATTCGAGAGCAATCGAAAATTTTGCGAGGGAATCGGGACTGAAGACAATCGCAATGTTACACTTGAATTCAAATTGGAGAAATAGCGATCGCAACGGTGCATTGCGATCGGCCGTGTTTCACTTGAATCCCTGTGTAAAAAACTGCTCCAGGGCCTTAGGATGTGCTCTCTCTCTCCTACTCCACCAGGAACAAATGTTTCGAAATGTTCGTTGAAAATTTATATCTTAAAAGTTGGCAACGTAAATGCCTACCAATCACAAATTTGTGGTTAGGATTGAAAATTTTTATGGTGAAACAACGGTGTGAATGGAATGAAAAACGTGTGACAGACGTCATTTTCATTATTGTTTGTGTTGGAAATTTTTTAAGCATTGAATTTTATATGTAGTTGTAACACTTCAATGCAACTCACTTTTTCCAAACTGTTTTACTTTAAACGAAGCTGCTTTTAATTGTAACTCTTGATGTAAGTCACATTTGCTAATCTTATATATTCCATTGTCCAATTTCGTTAATATTTTTTTGTTAAGAATTTCGCGTAAATAAAATGCTCGATATTAATATTTATCTTCCTTAAGTATTCGAAAGTCATAGCTCTTCAATTTCAAAGCTGATCTTGTTTCAGGAATTATTTTGGTTGAGGTTTTCTTCTCAAATGTTTCTCTGGTGTAAAACTGCAAAACTAATTAATGTTTCTATTTTAATTTCAGTTTCATTGATTGATTTGAAACAAAATGTATGAATATAGAAGCTTACATTGTAAAAATAAAAATATAAAGTATGACTTAGGACTGAGTGATGTAGAATTTCAGCATCGTGATGCATTACCAGCCTAACATTAAGATAATGCGAAACATCACATTGGCTGAACTTAGACTTCCTTGATTACAACTTGCAAAACAATTCAAGATATTAAAGTATATGTCATGCCAGATACTTAGCACCGCAAGAAATGATCAAAATATAGTGAAGTCCCTTTAATGCGGACACTAACGGGACAATTTTTTTTGTCCGCAATAGAGAGGTGTCTACAGCACAGGGGTTTAATAATGTTATTTGCATTGGAACTGGGGAATTAAAAATTGTCCTCATAAGAGGAGTGTCTGTTAAGAGGGATTTTACTGTATATAAATAATAATCAATGATCGAGTGACCTGCATGCTTCTGAAACTCATGCCATGTTATGATAATTTAATAATATGTTTTGGTAATGTTTAACATGCAGGGAAATTGTGACAAGGCTGAACTGGGGTAACTTAACTGTTTTACTAGTAAGACTGCAGTGTCATTTTAGGGGAACAAGGTGGCGACAGATCAGAGAAAAGTCTGGGAACTTTATTAATCATGGAAATATCAGGGAATTTCGAAAAAATAAAAAAAATTCAGGAAAAATTGAGTAAAAAGTTAATGAGGTGCGATTATACACTGCCGCATATTTGTTCATCTTTTTTTCTCAACGTCAAAGTATTGAATTTTAACTTATTGAACATAGGATTGCTTCTGTGTCTGTAGAGTTGTTTATTTTATGTAGCTCGAATTTATCTTCCACAAGTTTCATACTACGTAACATAAACAACCCTACAGGCAAAGAGGAAGCCATCATCAGTGCCTTAGATCCCTTGTCTTTAGTCTTGAAGTAATTAGCAAATTGCAATCATGATTTCAAGAAAAAATCTTTGTTTTTTAAATTAATACAGATAAAAGCTTAAAAAATAATTTATCGCGTTTTTAATTGAATTGCTAAAATTGAATGTGGAACGAGAATCAACTTTGTTTTTTGCCATCGTATTATTCACTGTCGTCTCAGATTATATGAAGGGTTTTTTTTCAGACTATAAAATTCTTTTATTTTAAAAGGGGCATTCCAAGGTATTTTTGACATTTATGTAGAGTCCGTAACATGACCTTTTTTGCCATAACTTTTCAATTTACTGTTTGATTAGCATATTATTTTATTTTGATCTTTTCCTACCAACACACCAGCTCAAATTAAAATAATTTGCAAATCTAACGGTAAATTAAAAAGTTATGGCAAAAAGAGGTCACGTTACGGACTCTACATAATGTCCAAAATACCGTGGAATGCTCCAAAACCAAGTTATATACACATATAAGTATATTTTGAAGTTGATTGTTTTATTGCATTTGAATGTGTTTTGTTACAAAAGTAAGCTAAGATTTTTCCCCCAACAAATAAGAAAATCATATTTGAAATTGAGTTACTTTGTGTACATAAGTATTTTTTTAAAATTATTCTTGTAGCAATAATTATACCGCTTAAAATTTTTGTTCAAAATTATTTCTATATAAACCTTTTAGTTTTCTCATGATTAGATATTTCTTTAAGAGTATAATATTTTTTCAGAATTCTTATGTTAACTAGTTACTGAAAGTAAAGTATTTTAGATTATAAATGTTTTAGATTTCCTATAACATTTCCCTGTAGGTAATTTAACGTACTATTTTTAGTAAAAAAAGGAAGAGCTTTTCAAAATATATTTTTAATTAACAGCTTAAAATGTTTTAAACACTGCATTTTATTTAATATGCAATGGTTTTCAAGTAGGGCAAAGCAAGGAAACTATTATCATTGGGAATATAAATCTGGGAAATTTGGCGAACTTAGGGAACTTTTTTTCAGTTTCTGTCGCCACCCTGGGGAATGAAGAAACAGAAAAAGCGGTTAACTGTGAACGCTTGGGGTTAATCCATTGGGGTTAGGGTTACGATTTCAACTATTAAAATATCACCAAACAGGCAATGGCTTCGTTCAAATGTAGAAGCAATTTTCACCCATCATACCTTGACGGACTAGAATATAAATAAAAATGTCAAAAGCACAAGCTATCAGTAAATATTGCAGACACATTAATGT